>NW_027210787.1:0-25000 GCF_029030835.1 Brachyistius frenatus | reverse complement strand
TTTTGGCTTTTTAGCGAGTCCCCCAACTTTATTGACCTGCAGTAATAAATAACTGGAGCACCCCTTTAAGAGCAGACATCTTCATGACTGTTATGTGTGATCACCAAATGTTGATGTTTAACGTAGCCAGCAGTGTTGAAATCATTTGATTTTTTTTTTTAACTGACTAATCAGCCTTATATTGCCTGTGTGTTTGATTTTTGCCTCCAATGATGATAAATAATTCATAATATAGTGATGTTGAGTCAAGAGAGGACTTTACAGCGATCATCAGAGGATAATGAGATAAAAATGGGTTTTTAGCATGTTTGTTTTTCTTCTTTCAGACGTGGCGCTCCGAGGGCTTCATGGCCCTCTACAAGGGCTTCTTCCCCAACTGGCTCCGCCTGGGACCCTGGAACATCATCGTATCCTTTCAACCGCCTCATTAAGGCACCGCTCTGTTTACACACATCCTCCGTGATGTAACATCTTGTGAACTGCAGAAATCAGCGGGGAAAGTTACATTCAGCATTACGTGACATTCTATTGTTTCTGGGAGGAAAGCTTAGTTTAATGCTCGCTAACTCTTTTATGTAACTTGGTGAAACTACTACCCCACTGCCACCCGGTTCGAGGCCCTCAGTGGGGTAGTGAGGCAGTAGATTCACCAAGTTACATAAAAGAGTTAGCAGGAAACGGTGTGGGGAGAGGGATCTTTAGATTAAGAAGTTTTTGCAGGCTGGCAGATACTCATCATGCTCAACCCAGGCCTGAAAGATGTAATGAGATTGCTGATTTGTTGCAGCAGAATAGACTGTGCTAACAAGGGAGGCTTTGAGCTGAAATGCAAATGGAGCCAAATTTCCTCCTTGTGCTTCCCATTCTGCTCAACACTCCTCTTCATGCTGACGTTCCTTTAACTCCACGTTCAGTTCTTCCTCACTTATGAGCAGCTGAAGAAGCTCGACGTGTGATCGGCAGAACGAAACGGAGACGAAGGAACGCGTGTGAGCGTACGCCTCCGATACAAGGACCAAAAATCAGGGAATGGCTGGAAGGTGACGGAACCAACGGGGGAACAAATGTTGACCTTTGTTCAGGGGTAGCACAAAGATTTGACCAATTCATGTTTGGGCCCTGTTTATTTCTGTCTCCAGAAGCCTGAGGCAACTGTGGGAGGGACTGTGACACACACACAAACAACTCATATTTGATGTTTCATCTCATCCAAAGACTTACCCACTCATTTCTATTTGATATCGACCCCTCAGATTCGTCAAACCTAATTTACTGACTGTGAAATTGGAGAAACTTTTAGTGGGTCCAGACACTTTGTTTATCCAAGTCCCAAGCTGATTTAAAAACAACTCTGGGTTTTCCAGACGTCTTCGCTTAAAGTGCTCTCCAAACTGAGTGCCTTAGTTTGTGATACATGTGGTTTAAGCCTGAGCTGCATACGGACTGAGAATGTTTGCGTGCATGAGGTGACAAACCTGGACAAGGATCTGGTGTTTTTCATTAATTTTTGTCTATATACATTTCTAAATTGAGAGATTGCAGTGAGGAAAGGTTGACATTATTTATTATTGTCAGTGTCCCTGTTTTTTTTTTTTTTTTTTTTACAGACTAAAGAGCCAGGAATACATCTTGATGCACTGTAATGAATAACGGTTACATAAACAGCCCAGTGCGGGTGCTTGTACACATCACGTACGAGTGGTATCTCATGCGCAAGTGGGCGCAGTAAATATAACCTTGGGCAGCTGAGGGGTTGACACTGCTCTTCTGGTCCTTGCGTTATCATATACGTTACAAATGCAGACGTTATGTAAACCTACATATTAAACCTCACGCATTTCTAAGTTCAGACCACTGGGACAGATTAGGTGCACTGCACATGATCCGCAGTCGACTCAAGTGTATTTTCCGATACTGTATTTGCACACCCGTGAACTTTCAGTGTAAGGAATGAATAGGTTGCTGGCTGGTGTGTGTGTGTGTGTGTGTGTGTGTGTGTGTGTGTGAGCTGTCGCTGCTGCCAGTGTCATTTATTTTTTGTTATATTTCTGAGGTTGTTGTAAATGCTGCTGTAGTCCTGGATATTTTAAATAAAATGGGGAGGGTGAAAAAACAACAACACTTTGACGGTGTTTTGCTTCGTAGACACCACAGTGTGGCGCTGTGGAGCTGCATGTTCACCAACCACAACTCGACCCAGTTGAAAACACCAATAGCTTGTTTTGAGTTTTTTGAAAAATCCCAGCTCTCAACTTTGAGGCCACAAATCTAGCACAGTGGTGTTTCTGAGGGATTGCCCAGCTTCTTTCAAACACATGCATGTTCCCACTGCATCCCACAAACTTATGAATTTTTCAGAGGGGAATCTAAGATGTAATTGTTATATTTCTGTGGGTAAATTCCCAGTTTTCCTTCATCAGAGCTGTTTGAGGAGACGACGGGAGCTCCAGGGAGCGGAGAGGGAAGTGTTGCAGCGCACTCTCTCGCAGTCTCTGTGTGGATCTGTGCCTCGCTGTTTTATTTAGGGACTATCACCATGGGACTTATTACTTGTGTGCGAACTGTTATTGTTGTATCTGCTTCATCTAAGCCACCGTGAGTTGTGCTGCCACGTTCCCGTTGATGTGAAAAGCATGGCTGCGTCGAATAACTCGATTCCAAACAACACCACAGAGCATGATGGAGGAGCTGTAGACCTGAGGGGCGCCGTGCTCCGCAAACACCAGCTCACATCTATGTCAGATCAAGGCAGGATCTCGCACTGCCCATAAGGCGAGTTGGAAAAAGAGAATAAGAATAATGTGAGGCTCGTGCCAGGATTTGGCATCTATAAGTTGGCATTATAGCGTGCTGCCTGGCATCCCGTCTCTGGCACAGTCCTCCACAAGCTGGACAAGTATGGCCACAGGGGATTCCAGCAGTCACAGACATGCTACATTATGGGTATTATTTGCTGCCTGGCCCAAGGGTGCAGAGGGGCTGGCTCTTTTGTGTTCCAGGGATCAGAGTGCGCTTTTGTGTCGAAGGGATAAAGCTCCACTCAGCTCCAAACACCCTGCCCTTTCTCTCTCCTTCGTTTTTGTTCTTGCAGCCCGTCTCTCAGATGAAAATGTTGCAACCCACAGATGAATAAGTGGATGGATAATGAACGAGCGGATGGAAATGTAGACAAGGAGACGAATCTATCACAGTCTGTTGATCCATTTGGAACAAGGACTGTGCTGCTTCCGGGCTCCGCAGTGCTGACAAAGAAAGAGGCCGATTGCCATTTCTTTTTGGGACAGAAACGTTTTTCTTGATGCTCAGAAAACGCCTGAGTGCTTAGTTTGGGTATAATGAACGATTCTCCCTCCTGAAAACACATTGTTTACCGGACATAGATTTGGTATAACATCAAAATCCGTTGCTCAGGAGGCTATCTGAAACATCTTTCTCTTGGAGAAAAAGAAGTGCAGCCTTCTTTAATTTGAAGTTGTGCCTGTAGTAACTATTTGGATGAATTGCCCAGCTATGCCGGGCCCGTGAAGAACACACTGACAAAGTGAGGGTTTAAAACAAGGGAGAACTCTTGCGAAGATGCCAAGTGATGCTTTAGATATTTATTTTCCTGCACAACAACACAGATAATTCAATGGTGCATTTCAGAAAGAGAAAAATCATTGCAAGTTGCTGCAGGAAAAAGAACACAAATAGCTGGAGTCAGTTAGCTCAGTAAAAATCCTGGAGACAGGTTAATGAGTGAGAAATCAGAAAAATGTGACAACAACAGTTCACTGCTTTATGGAGTTATTTGACAAAACTAGTTTTTGGTCGGGCAATTAAAAGCCCAGAAGTATTCAGCACATAAACCCCAGTAAAACTGCAGTTCTTTTCATTTTTACACTTTGGTTTTGACACAGTTTAAAAACAAACAAGGTAGGTAGGTAGGTAGGTATATACAATATATATAAGATCACGTGCTCATTAGTTAGATTGATACACTAAGGTGAACTTTGTTACCTTGGACAGGGACGGGTTAGTAGATGCGCTCAGAATCATGTAGGCCACCTTGTCTTTTTACTTTCAGTACGTACTACAGCTACTGTTACAAAGTATGTAATGCTGCATGCAGTATGTTTACGATTTGGACATACTCCTTTTTCATAAAACTCTGTTGTCATATCTGTTGCAATGGGTAGAGCGACATTTGAAAGAAAAGGAAAAAAGAGGTGATTTTTAATGAGTGATTACACCTAATGTTACACTCAAGTGACTACCAACAGTAACGTCACCCATTGGTGTGTGAACGGCCGTTTTAGGTATTTTGGCTGTTGCCATCCTGCTTTTTTGGAGCCAGAAGAGACAATATGCAATCTGTGGAGGAATGAGCTGTGGATCTGACTCAATCTGATTGGGAACCTGAGGGCACTACGCCCGCCCACCTATAGCTATAGGCGCTTCCTGGGGCCTAATATTGAATAAATGAATGAATTATTTTCAGATGGCACACCAGAAAACTAATGAGAAATAATTACTTCATCAAATAACACCATAATGACTCATGGAAAAAAATTATTGTCTGTGTCCTTAAGGAGAGAAGTTGAATGGAAGTCTATGGAGCTGGAGCCTTTTTGGAGCCAATCCCCAGAAACCCTTGATGGTAATGCAGTTTAAAGCACTTCCACATGGGCCTTAATTTTCAGACCTGGAAGAGACATCCACTTTTATTATGGTCACACTTCTTTTTCATGCCTCTTCCTCTTTTTTTTGTTCTTCCTTTTGTGAATCGCAACCAGGTGGAGCGTTCGCGCTACTAACTCTCTTAGCAGCTCAGTCGATGTGCCGTATCTTCCGAGGACTGTGGGGGAGAACAGCCAGAGAAGCATGCTGGCCTGCATACTGCAAAATACGATCGAATGCAGTAGGACATCATGGTATTTTGGAAATACTGCATTTCATATGCTATGTATTGGGACATATTAAATCTTTTTACATACGAAATAGTGTGGCAGCATGGGTATTGGAACAGACAACCTGTTTCTAGTCCAGATGCTGAACTAAGCTAAGCTGCTGTATCTTAATATTTAGCATGCAGACATGAGGATGGTAAGCATATAGCCCCAAATGTCTATGTATTCGTGTCCCTGTTGAGAAACTACAGGGACACTATGGTAACATTTCCATTCAAATGTAGTGCAAAAAACATAGAAATATCAGGAGGAAAATTTGGCTGCAAGATAAACACTTGGTGGTTCAAATTTTCCACCATTAGATTGTTGCAGAAGGCAATGATATGATGTAAGTAAAATCTAAAATGTCAGATGGAAACAAGGCATTTTTGTTCTTTCATAAAAAATGTTGTCTCTGAAACAGTTTACAATTAAGTCACATGCTTCCTGTAGGCCATGATTCATTTGCTAAGCCTGTTTCTACTGCATGAGCCCCACTCTGTTTTTATCAGTCCACTAACTTTGCCCGCTTCGTCCTCAGTGTAAAGACTTCTTTGCGTAAAATTGCTGGTGTTTCCACTCAGACTATTTTTTACGTAGGCTATATATAAATTAAAAATGCACATGAAAGCATTGGGATGTGGAAATGCACTTTTACAAGTTTCCTCTGTTGCAGTGTCTTCACTCTGCCACTTTGTCGGCTGGCTGTCTCATTATCATCAATAAGACACCATTTGAGAAAAGTGCCTCCGTTTCTTGTCTGTCACACCCATAAACATGCTTGAGTCGACAATTCATGTTGACTAAAACTCCTCATCCAAACAAACAACAGGCGCTCTAAAGCACAGTACAGTCGACCTACATTTACACCCCACTGGAAGGGGACTGGGACCCCGGGGACACAGGATCACAAGGATGAGCCGCTGGTAATGCTGCTCCATTGTTCCATTAAGATGGGAACAGGCCAACAGAGTGAATGTTAAAGGAGATAAAGTGAAGCGAGATTTGTTCTACATGCCGACTTCTTTGACTCAACGGCTCCAAGAGTCAGCGAAAGTGAAGTTCTGCCACTTGTGGTGCCTCTTTAATACACTTTGACGTCTACAAAAGTTCATTGACCTTCTAGTGTGTTCTGCTGTTTAGAAAAGAACAGTTTGACATTTAGAGTAGAGTTAGATAAGAAGACATGAGAGATGTAGAGTTAGATGATAAAGAGTACCGCTGTTTGGGGGGTTGATAAGGAGCTGCAGCTTGGAGACTGTCAGCTTAGTTAGCATAAAGACTAGAAACAACAAGCTTTAGCAAAGGTAAAATTAAAAAAAAAAATAAACACAAACACACCTGTTCACTGCTTTAAAGCTTATAAATGTACTTGTTTATTTGTTTTTTTTAATGTACAAAAACCGAAGTGTAAAACAGTTTAGTTGCACTTTTTAAGATAAGCTAAGATCTTATCTGTAGTTTCATATTTACTGAAGACACAAGAGTGGTGTGGAGCCTCCCATTCAACTCCCTGCAAGAAGGTAAATTCACATTTCTCAAAGTGTTGTATGTGTCTGGAGAGGTTTACAGAGTGTCTCTGCTGCTAACAGGTGTATGAATGTATTCCACTAAGTCATTTTATGTAGCCTTTAAGACATTTAGGGCCTGATTTACTAAGATCTCAAATAAAGGGTACGAACTTGCATGTTTTTTTCCAAAGGTTTTTGCAAATTTATTTTGCACCCGTCTTGCGAGTATTTGTATCACTGGTATCAGGTGCAACTCTCTGTATTTAAATAAGGGGTCTGCGTGTGTTAACGTGATTCCAGCCATGAAAAACAGAACGAGCGCAAAAGGAAAAATAACTCTGGTCCCATTGAAATTAAGAAATATATAATATAATATATATATATAGTGTAGCGAGTCAGGAAATGTCCCTCCTGAGCTACTGTAGGTGCAGGCAGGCCTTGGCATCTCCTACTTCCTGGTTCACTCATTAGGCAGAGTATAAAAGCTGCACAGAATGAGCTGTTGTCAGCCTGCATTGAGGATCCATAGTGATCTGGTAGGTGTTTTTAGGTTTCAGTCTTTAAGTTAAGTTATGCTGTTAGTGGTTATTGTTTGTTTGTTTGTTTGTTTGTTTGTTTGTTTGTTTGTTTGTACCCCAGCTCCAGCTCCTCAGGGAGGCCCAAACCAGGTGTGACCCTGCCCAGATGAAGGAGGCGCAACATATGGGCTAGACTTGAAAGCCACTGCTGTTTTGTTTTGTTTCATTTAGTTGGAGGACTTTTGTTGATGTTAGTTTCATGTGTTTTAACTAAACTGTGTTTGGTATTTCCCCCAAGACTATTGCTCTCCATAAAATTGTATTTTTGTCAAGTTTGATTGTCCTGTTTTCTTTTAGGAGTGCTCGGTGCTGGCAGCAGCGTGGCTGCCCAGATGTGGTGGGTCTGGTGACTGGGTCTCTCACCTGCTCCTCACATTCTCAGTTGTGTGGCTGATGGTATTTTCTTTTTGTCTTACACCTCCTTTCAGTATTTGCATGCTGTTTGTTTTTATTTTTTTACCGTTATATTCTTAAAATTGTTTAAATAAACATTTGCCTCAGTACATTGTTTTCGGTCACTTGTGGATCCGCAATTGTTCTATCTAAAGTCTAAGAGGAAATAACCCACCCTGCGGTACCGGTGGTCACCAATGGCAATAACAAAACGCTATATGGGAAATTATCAGCAAGGCAGTCAATAATGTGGGGAAAAACAAAAAGGCTTCATAATAAAAACGTCAGCAAATAAAACAGGAAGGACGGTGGATGAGATCCTCTAACAAACACCGATCAGCAGGTTCAGATCTTTCTGTGATGAGCAGGTGACTTTTCATTCAGTGCCTCGCGGGTGCTCGTGAACTTTATGAAGCTACCTGTGAATTCTGCGGGACACATTCAGGACCTCTGACAACACACCTGAATAACGGGACTGGGTGGGATGAACCAGAGGCAGAAAAATGCTGAGTCGTAAGAAGTTTTTGAATTGCTGCATTTCGTGGCTCCTCCTTGTTGTTGGCTGTCAATCAACATTCAGTTTATTCAATGAATCAGAAATATCATCGCTGGACAAACGATACGTTTGAATAATTTTTCCCTCTGTCATCTCAAACATGTTTCCACGGGTGTAAAACCTCGTTCTCTACGTATTCTTTAGATTCTCTGTGTCTCCTTCTCACCAATAAGAGCAGCCGTCTCTCCAGATGTGCTCACCTGATTAATACCTTCCTTTCAGTCGTGTTTCTACTTTCAGTTTGAGTAAATGTCGTTGCCGGTAATAAATGTGTATTTGCATGTTCCCTCCCCGTATTTTGCACCTTCAAGCAGAAACGCCCAATATTACATATGCATGCGGGCAAACACGCAAAATGGACAACGTGTTAAATTGCACATTTGAAAGGGGCAACCCTCAATGCACGTCGTTAATAAATCTGCTTGGATATTTTTTGCAGGTGGTGTGGAGATGGCACGTGACTTTACACACGCATACCTTTAGTAAATCAGGCCCTATGTGTATTCCACTCTGTCTGTTTGAGAATGTGTGTGTGACATAGACTGAATATAAAAAGGGACTACCCTCTTGGTCTGAAAAATGAAGCTGATGTGGAAGTGCCTAAAAGTGCAATACCACTGAGAGCCCCTAGAGGCAGGCTCCAAAAAAAACCAACCAAGGCTCCATAGATTCCCATTTAACTTCGCTCATGAAATATTAAGTCAATAACTTTTTTGTCACGAGTTATTAAGATGTCATTTACATTTTGTTGTGTTTCTGGTTTGTTTGACAGATCTGTGGTTCAGTCAGGTTTTTGCTAAAGGTGGGCAGGCTTGGTGTCCTTGTGTTCCCAGTGACAATCAGATCCATCATTCACTCCTCCCCAGTTTGTCCAAATAAGGTCACATTTGGCAAAAAAAATAAACAAAAATTGACGAAATTCCAAACTAAAGGCTTCAAAACAGGAGTTCAGAAACCAATGGGCAACTTCACAGTAGATTGCTGCTTGATGTGTGCATGCATTTGTATGCAGCTGTGGTATGTGAAAGAACTGTTTTCAGTGTCCCAGATTGATAGAACAGGTCAATAAAATAAAAATCTGCCTGGTAACGCTGCTCAACGATGTCTATTCTTCATGATGCCGAGCTTCCAAACCCAGAAGGGCTGTCGCTTTCACAAACACGCCAAACTCGGGTATAATTCTCGGTGTCCTCACTGACTATCAAAGATGATGGATATTAATAACTTTTAAGTTTTTCTAATGATTGTTTGGCATCACAGATGACTATTCACTGTTTAATAATCACTGAACATGCACCGTTCCCTCGCAGTAAAAGGAACTGAGAAAGTGTGAGCTGCAGCAGAACCAGTGATTCTTTAGATTGTCCTCTTATACAGGCGAGCCTATTTTAAATTTTAAGGTGAAAGTTTGTGCGTATGAGGGAAGTTCAGTAAAACAACACTTGAAGGTGTGTGCGATTGTGTTCCTGTGGCTTTGTGAGTGTAACCACATGAGGAATTAGGCTAGCTGCATTAACCACTAGCTCACTCACAGAGTGAGTGTTTCCCTGCGCATTCACTCGCAAATGACCGAGAAATGGACAGATCGTTTCAGTAATTCAGTTCAGTTAGTCCAACGAAAACACAACACTGATTGTAACTATGTACTTACAGTTCACTAGCTAGCTAGGACCCCGCCTCGGCTGGGGGCGAACCTTCATTGATTGGGGGAGATTAAGCCGGGGTGAGAGTTTCGCGGTTTGGGGGAAGGCTTAGTCGAGGATCTACTGCGGCTCCCGGGCCTTGCAGATCCCCAAGATCTCCATGTGGGACGGAAGGACAAAGGCTATGAAACATGATAACCATAAGTGAAACGGTTTAACAAGAGGGAGGGAGGGTGGGATGCAGAAAACGTGAACAGGCCGAGGTTTAGAGTAGGTGGATATTTATAGGAGTGTGGCCGGAAGTGGGGGAGTGGTTGAGGCGTGGTCCTGCTCCTGAAATTCAGCTAAAACGTTATCTCCAATTAAAGTTGTTCTTGTGGAAGACTCTTTTTTTTTTTTAAATATTACAATTTATTTCAGAGGAGTTTGCGTTCTTGTTCGCCTAAATTTCCAATGTGCACATGGGCTGTTTGTATTTTATATATTTTGCTGTTAAGAGGAGTCAAGCCTGATAACATGCACGCACGCATGCACAGCTGAACATTCCTGTGCTTTTTGAGTATCTTAACCAGGGTGCCGGTAAAAGGATCGTAGCCCCAGCAAGCTTAATTTGCCACTTTACAACCCAATGCAGCTCTTCGATGAGAGTTTTACACTTCAGTTCTCAATAGAATTGTAGTGGGTTTTTCTTCACAACTGCAACTTTTGCTTTGCATTTTCCCCAAATTATCCTCTTTGTCCTCAGGTTCTCCTCTCCTCTCCGTTCTGTACTCTACAACCACAAACTGGGTTAGAAAAAAGATGGCTGGACTGCATATGAGCAGGGAAAGCTGCCTTCATAAGTCACCAAGTCCTTGTCAGATGTGCTGTGCCTTGTGTAATTCCAGAGGATAAACACTAGGCAGAGCTCATGCGCTTTCAACCCACTAAGACATGCAAACAGAGGCATAAACACACCATCTGCCTGTCCCCCAACCGCCAGACTCGGTCTCTCTCTACATAACCCGCTCAGTCACAGCTCCCTCATTAATATCCCAGCTTCTGATAAGGAATAAATATTCAAATATTCTGCAGTATCAGTTTCCTTGGACGCCTGATTTAAAATTCCCTGCCCTCAGGCACAGCAGGCACAGCATGCCAGCACAGCATGCACAATCCACACAAACACACACTCACACACACACACACACACACACACACACACACACACACACACACACACACACACACACACACACACACACACACACACACACACACACACACACACACACACACACACACTGAGGCCTCTGATGTGTGTTGGTGGCGTTAGTGGGATTGCTCACTGACACGGAGCCCTCCCACACACTGTACATACTACGATGTGAAGCTGCTGTTCTTCACTTCTGTTTATCTCTGTCTCTCACCCATTTAACAACAACAACAAAAAAGGAGGATAAAGTGGGATGAGTTGGAAAAGAGGTGAACGACTGAGGTGGGGAATGGGGGTAAAAATGAATTGATGGAATGAGATGTTAGATGGAGTCAACGGGGAGATGAGGAGAAAACTTTACTGGAACTCGGCTGACGTGGAAGCTGGGATGAGTGCGCAAAGAAAGAGAATAGAAGATGACAAGAGGAGAAAAGATCGGTGGGAGAGAGGAGAGGAGAGGATACAACGCATGTCCTGATTCTCTGCTGCGCTCCAATTAGCATCCATATGAAGCCTCTAAGACAGTGGTTGTCAACTGCTGTGCCAGGGACTCAAGACACAAACGGGCTGTGAGACAAAGGGTTATTGGTGCTGACATTATTTGACTGGAGAACAGTCGAAGAAACTCGGCAAAACTGTAAAACTGGAAAGAATGGGTATTTTAGTGAAGCCAGATCTCAGCCAATATTAGCAGGTGCAAAGTTTACTCTCAGTCCGAATCTGAAAAAATACACAAAAGCAACAGTGATTAGTCTTTAAAGAAAACACTGAGCTTGTAAAATATGTTGTCACTTTAACATTGAATTGGTAAGAAAAAAACTAAAAGCAGAATCAGGTCCAAGTAGTAAAGTCGGGATGTTTGTACTCATTAAGCTTTGAATGTCAAGATGTGCAAGATGACAACATGTAGAGTAGGGCTGAGTATAGTTCAATCTTTTTTTTTTTAAAGTAGTACTGATGCCAATAACGTGACTATGATACCGGTATTTCTTTTGATACCAAGTTTAAAAAAAAAAAAAAATCCATTTCAAGAAAAAGAAAATTAAATTACACATTACGGTAACAATCTGCAGTTTTCATGAATTTTAGATGGGGAAATTGTAACCCGTGTTGTTTTCTGTAGCTACGATTAAGAGATATCCCCTAAACTCTTCACACGCAAGCTACTGCTTGACGGTACAATTTACTGATGTCCTGTAAACGCCTCACATGTTATCAGTAGACTAGCTTGACTGTGACAGAGAAGCCTCCGGTTAACGCAGTGGAAGCAACTCAGACAAATGTTTGGCTAAAAATTGAACATTGAAAATATTTTAATAAAGTGTCGCAATGTAAGAATTAAGCAGCATAAGGTTGAATCGATGGTTTTAATTATGTAGGCAGACCGCCCAAGTGACTACGTCCATTAACTGCTATAGTACACTGACACTAACGAGATTTTCTCCTGTGTAAACGGAGCAAAAGTTATGCGTTTTAAGACAAAACCTGTCAAGGTAAATTTATTGTAGATATCAAAATTTGCACCAAAGACATTTTTTAATGGAATACATACCTGAACTAATTCGGTACCATAAAAGTATAAAAATTCGGTCTCCAGCCCTGTTCTGAAGTGAAGTCCACCCATTTTGCCCAGTTAAGTAATTCTGAGGAGCACGAACACACCACTGATTTATTTGTGACCCCTTCATGGTATCATCTGAAGATATACTTATGCTGATGACACTCAGCTTTAAGAGGTCGCGTCTCCTGATGACAACGGACCAATTTATTTCACAAAATATCTTACAGCTAAACCAGAACAAAACAGAAATTTTACTGAGAGGTTCAAAGGCTCAGAGAGCCACAAAATGTAATTCTCCGGGACTTACCCCGAGCCAGGCATGCAAGAAAAATCAGTACCATTTGGGTATGTCCTCAATTCTGTTCTTCACCATTTCAAAAATATAGCTAGAGTGCAGCCACTTCTCTTTCTGAGCGACAGAGAGACTAATTCAAGCTTTTATAACCAGCAGGCCAGATTATTGTAATGCTCTCCTATCTTGTTTTCCCAAAGCAGTCATAATTCAGTTACAATTGAGTCAGAACTCGGCTGCTGACTATGACCAGAAGGAGATAGCGTATAACTCCTATTTTACGGTCCTTACACCGGTTGGCTGTCAGTTTTTCTATTGACTCTAAAATTATTTTAGTTGTCTTTGAAGCACCAGTGATTTGATTGAAAAAGCTCTTTAGGTTGTTCTAGAGTGCAGATCAAAAACATTTGGTAAACATGTTTTAGTCTGGCTTTTGATCAAAAATTATTTTACTTAATCATATATTTTATTTTATTGTATTTTTTGTATGTTCTATTCCTCATCAAACACATGTATTTGTCATCTTTTATATGTTTCATCTAGTTCTAATATTAAATGATTATGACTATTTTTTTTTATCTTAAGTGTGTTCGCTTTTTATTACTTTTACACGTTTTGAATTTGTAATATGCATGTTTATATTTGGCTTTACAGTCTCCCTCTAATTGACTGAACCTCATCAACAAAAGGATTTTGCTCTGTTGTCATGGAAATACATCTCTTGACACGCAAGCTCGTTAGCAGCTCTGCTTTTTTATCCAACGAGCATGAAACAATCTGAAAGATTTGCTTTGGCCTTCACAGACACCCCAGATTTCACCCAAACTAGGCACCAATGGGAGATTTCATACCAACATGTTCAGCAGTGCTCTCCACAACACCAGATGAGGGATATATTTGTTTTAGAAGAATGATGTTCATTCCTCCAAAGGAATAACATTTTATGTTTGATTTTCCTCTCATTTGTCACATTTATGGTATTCCTTAGAGATTCGGTGAAGATACCGACCCATATTTGTTGTAGATTGCAAAAAACCACAGATAAAGACTTCATCTGTGTGCTATAGATTATATTGCTTTAATATCTGCAGTTAAAGTCAAAGCCTACGCTGTACTAAATGTGTTTAAGAGTTTCCCTCTGAATCAGTCTGAGCTCCATGTCATCTGTGTGTGCAGAGAAATAAAATCAATGGATAAGCACCCACCTGCCTGTCAGCGTGCCTCTTCGGTACATTTTAAATAATTAAAATAAAGAGTATATTGAAAAGAACCATTTTTTTATAGTCTTACTGCTAAGTTTAGGTGTATATTTGGGCTACTTTCTCATATTTTCTTCCAGTGGCAATCAAATTTCCACAGTGCGTGGCTTCATAGGTTGGACCATGAGTTCACCTCACCGTGTCAAATGAGCCAAGTAGGCCAGGCACAGTAGGGGTTCACAGTTCTGTATTAATACAGCGTAGACACTGAAGGCAGAAAGAGACACAGACACAGTGCAACTCCTTCTCCGATCTCAACCAAATAAGAGTCACATGTCGTCTGACAGCATGAGGCTTCATATCACAGTAATCTGCTGAGGGAACAATCGCACCATTGTTGTTGCAGACTGTTGGAGGTGAGAGGCCCATCACACCCTCTCTTTCTCTCTATCTGTCTCTGTCAGTGCTTCACAGGTGCAGTCGGACACAATCTGCACCAGAAAACTCGCATTTCAAAAAAACATGCCAAAATGTGATCTTGGAAAACCGTCTTCTGATCACACCAGAGATAACCTACTTATTACACACCGACTCTCTGAGCTATGCAGACATCGCTGAGCAAATACCTGCAGTCATGCGAAACTGGAAAACATCAACAATCCTGTGACAATCGAGGGTAAGATCAGATTTGTGTTCATTTAAAGGAGGCATTAAAAAAATGGTCTTGTTTTGCCTTTGTAAAATGGTGATATACAAACATTGGCAAGACAAAAGTCCACAAGTCTCCTTCCTCAGAGCTGCTCCAAAAACCTACATCCACAACCAGAAGCACAAACTTTGACAGCAAGTAGATTTACAGGAACTGTTCACTAATAAGGTCACAACACCAATTAAAGTCATACCAGTAAGTCCTCATCAGGGTCAGCCGTCTGACCTCTGCTCACACAGAAGGGCCACTGTAATGTTGAAAGAGGCTGAGAGATCAACACACATATAGACACACACACTCAATCGGCCATGCACGATTCGTTTGATGAGTTAATATTTAAGTGGGTGCTAAAGTCAAAGAAAGGCCTCTTTCTGTTATTAGATTAACAGAGAATCTCCTGTTTGTGGGTTTAAATGTGTTTATGTGTGACAGGTAGCATCAGAGTATACTACGCTCCCCTTTCAGCATTTAAACCTCAATAACTGACTTCCAATTAACATTTGAGCCTCTTTGGCTTTGTTCAGACTGCAGTCACATTGGATCTGATTCTCAAATTACATTTTAGAAAAGACCGTTTGCACTGTTATTTGCAAGTGAGCAGATCAGATTTGTTTTTTCCAGATATCACCAACCTATATGGGTTGCTGTGGTAACAGTGTATTCGTAGCTCCACTGGTGATGCGGCTGGTGATGCCAGCAGAGATGCATCAGTAGAAAATCCAATTGGAATTTCAAACCAACTTTAAATGTGGCCTTGGGCTCAGCAACAATGTTAGCAAACAGTTGCCTAATTTTTCACTTCCAGCACACACATACTGTAGTAACGTTAGCATTCACTTGGCATCACATTTAAGGCCAGCTGGCAAAAGTAATAATGTAATAATAATAATAATAATAATAATAATAATAATAATAATCTTTTAGCTCAGTTTTGTTGGCCACCAGCTCCTCGGGAAAATGTCCACATATTTTGCTGCTAAATGCTCCACTTTGTTGATCAGCTAGTTGTGACCTTCTGTCACTTGACGACTTAATCTGAGCTTCTGTGCTACAACATATGAAAAAAAAAGTAAATGAAACTGCTGGTGCTGGCTGATGAGAGACGTGACACTAAACCAAGACAGAGTCATTTATATAAAGTTTAAATATATAGTGTGAGTGACTTGTAAATGATCTGATTTATATATATTTACTTATATAACTTGGAAATGATGCCTTTTCAAAGTACTTTCCATCTCAAACAGCTGAAATGTGCAAGAAGGAATAAAGCCAGATTAAGGAAACAGAGGTTGGAAGACTTTATTGGGTTAAAAGAAAAAAGCCCTTCAGGGCATGTAACTGTTTGGTAAAGGTCCGTTTTTATTTTGTATATGTTCCTCCTGCTACTACTGGTTTGCATTCAGCACACACAGACACAAACACATACATAGATCTGGAAAGTACTACTGATGAATACTCCTTCCCTGCACTCCTGCTCCTCTCTTTTTCCCCTGCAGTCACTCCCGTGGGGGATTTTTTTTTGGACCTCATATAGAGAGGCGCTGTAATGGGAGGCATGCATCACCAATCTTGGTATTAAGACCCATTCCAGTGTTAAAGTATTTAGTGTTTTCTTTTCTTTTTTTGATTACTGTCTGTTTCCAGTCTGAGATCAGAATGACACACATCCTACAGAGAATTAATCCTGAGTGGAAGATGGATGTGTGGATCAAATTTACTGACAATTCATCCAATGGTCATTGAGAAATCTAACTCTGAAACAAAGCAGTTGACCGACAAATCAACCAACATTATCATACCTAAAATTATATAGCTATCGTGGCTAAAAATATACATTGTAAAGTCTCTGATATACATGAATAATTAATGAATGAATTAAATAATTCATTTGTTCAGTGCAACATTCTAGTCCCTACATTTTAAGGATAGGTAAACAGATAAGCATGTTATACAGTTAATCATTTTAGGGATTTTTTGTTGTTGTTGTTATCACATTTTAAATGGAATTGACTTGGATTTCCCTTCACATTGAATGACATGCTGGTGGGTGATGCACAGTGTACACATAACAAACCCATCACAAATATCTGTCTGGGACTGACATTTGAAAAACACTCTGACCATGATAGCAGGATGAGATCAGGTCATTCCCATCTAATGTGGAACGCTTTATACTTATTTAGTCATTTTCACAGAAGGTCAGCCTGCTGCCCTCTGTGTAATGAGTACCCTATCATTGATTATGACTAAACATGCAATATTATTAGGCACACACATATATGTAATTAGATCATCCAAAATAATTTTCACCTAATTTCTCTTTTTGAATCGAGACCCATCCCAAAGGAGGAGAGACTGAAGGAGAGCCACGGTGGCCAAGGATGTGTTTTTACAAAAGAAAACTAAGGTGCAGCCTTTTCTGCACAAGCAAATCACTATCAGGAGGCTTTCGCTAATACTTTATGCATTCAGCATGTTAAGCTCTCCCAAAAGGAATGCAGAAAATGTATGAACATTTGGTTTGTATTTCTTTAGTCCCACAAGATTACCATCTGTGGGTCTGTCTCAATCTCACTATCTCTCCTCTTCACCCAGGCGTGAAGTTGAAACCTGAACACAACCAGGACAGCACCAAGAGATATGTGAGGCAACACACTATATATTCCTCACCCGGTATTTTTTTGCCATGCGTTGACTGAGAATGTTAGTGTTACTTGGTTGTTGTGAATAAACAGAAAGAAAACTGGTCGGCTAAACATGAGTACCATTAGGGTCTGCAATATTTCATTATAAGTAAATGCTGTTGGTCCGTGCACCATTTTGGTACAGACTGAAATAAGTCAAAATCCGCAGATTGCCACTAAATTTAGTTCAAATATTTATGAGTACATTTGGTCTAACACTGTCCTCAACACAAATAATACCCAATAATTGTGGTTATGATAATTACCTGCTAAACTAAACCTCAATGGTTAAATAGTGTTGTTTTTTTAAGGCGGACAGCAGAAGCACGATTCTATTCTTAAGCGTCAGCATTAAGTCGACACGAGCTGTTGCTTGTTGCCTTCCCATCCCAAACACAGCAGACAGACACAGGATTTCTAGAGAATTTAGAACTTCCTGTTGCATTTGGATGGCATTAATGGAAAACATGTACCAATCAAAGGAACTCCAAAATCCGGCAGAGACTACGTCAATTATGAAAGAACCTACTTTATTGGTCTCATGGCTGCCTACAGTGACGAAAGTGCTTGTGTCATATTCAAGGAGATTGGCATCACCAGGAGTTCAACCTGTGTGTCCTCAATCTCCAAAATAAACATCAGTGTTGTTTTCCCAGCACATGTGGGGTTGGCACACTTTTGGTGCATACTGTCCATGCAAAACAAATTAGTCTGCAACAGCCGGCACAGCCAGGCCAAATTCATACTGATTTAAATTTAAATGTGTTCACTTTCGCTTCAGGTGTTTCATTTGCAATCAAAAGTAAACAATGAACTAATAATGCTATAAATAAATGTTTAAAAGAAGAAGAGATGGTGACGTGCTGTTTTCATGAAAATCCAGAAAATATGTTGGTGCAAACGAAGGTGAGTCTGGTGACTGCTGAGTGTGTGAGAAACTGAACATGAGAGTGACAGAGGCAGAGAGAGAGAGACTCCTTTGTGGCAATATTACATGCTCTAAACTACTCTATCACTGCTTATACCGTGTGAAGACTATCATGCGTTAAGTTTCCCTTCTAGGGGGGTGGATACTGTTAAACCTTTTAACCGGTTTAATTACTGTGAGATTTTTACGAAAGGACGAGAGACAGAGAGGGAGATGAATAGAGGAACTGAATTTGGAAAAGTCACATTCCCTTCATAGTGAACCCTTTATGACTCTTTACAGACTGTTCGGTCCAGAAGACATGTTGTCCTTTAGCTCTCTCCCACCGGATGACTTTACACCTTTAGTCTTTTGCAGGGAGTCAGCAGCGATCCTGACCCGTCCAAGGTCAAAGTGTGTCTTAAACCGATTGAAACGCTGGCGACGCTTTTGTGTGTGCACAAGCGTGGGGAGGCCACATGTCAAATCTGCACTGCAGCTTTCCAGAGCGGAGAAAAAAAAGAAGGGTAACAGGGAGACTAATCGTTTCTTACGTCAGGCAGGGAGTGAAAACAAATATATACATGTAAGGGAGGAAGGCAGTGTGATATCTTTATGGCTCAAGAGTCCAGAAGATGGTGGAAGAAAAGTATGAAGTGCAGGAGTTCATGTGTGGAGGAGAGAAGAGACTATTAAGATGTTACATCTGTTAAACGTTACACAATGCACATGCAGCATATACACACGAGCACAACACACATCATGTGAAAGCAAAGCAGTGCTTTCCATCCTGCACCAGGTTTAGTTTTTTTATTTTCAGCTTCAACGTGTGTTTTTCTGCAACTTTACCATGTGCGCACTCACAGCAGCCGTGGCAGTCAACCAGCAGCATCCTTTCATGTGCAATATGTGGAATATTCCAGTCCGAATGTCTGTTTCCAGGATCAACAACAGAACAGCTGAAAATATTGTTCTAACAAAACAGAAAGTAACGAGTCTTGGTGTAATCTTAGACTCAGATCTAAGTTTCAAGGCCCACATTAACAAGGTGACGAAAACTTATTTTTTTCCACCTTAGAAACATAGTCCAGGTGCGGCCGTTTATAAATCAGACAGATGCTGAAAAGTTAATTTCTGCCTTTTCACTGGCCTCCCAAAGAAAACAACAGCGAGAGAGACTTCAGATGATCGAAAAGCTCAGCTGTTAACCAGAACCAAGCGGAGAGAGCACATGAGTCCAGTTCTAGCTGCTCTGCATTGGCTGCCTGTAAGACAAAGACTTGACTTTAAGGTCCTCCTCCTCACATACAAAGCTCTTAATGTGGTCGGACCAAGTTACACCACTAACTCTCTCGTTAACTATGTGTCTGTTGCTGGTTTATTGGAGGTTCCCCGCAACAGCTGGAAGAAAATCAGGGATGCAACATTTGTCAGTTGTGCTCTAAAGCTGTGGAACACACTTCCTGTAGATGTCAGGGAAGCTAGCTCAGTAAAGAAAGCTTAAAACTCATCTCTTTACTTTAGCGTTTAACTTGCTACTCCTGAAGCTCTCTTGCATTGGCCTGCACTTTGAACTGCTGCACCCTTAAAATGCACATTGCTTAATTCTATATTTTAAATCTATTCTATTGTATTAATGTTTTGTCTTGTGTTTAATTTAACGCATTGTATCTGTTCTTATGAATGTGAAACACTGCATGTAATTTTCTTACTGTAAAGCACTCTGAGCTGCATTTCTTGTATGAAATGCACTAAACAAATACAGTTTCTTCTTCTTTTATTATTATTATTATTATTATTACACACACACACACACACACACACACACACACACACACACACACACACACACACACACACACACACACACACACACACACACACACACACACACACACACACACACGTCACACTCTCACCAGATTTTCTTTGTATCATTGGTGTGTTCTTGTGTGTAAGATTGTTGAACAGTGGACACACACATAAGAGTGTATTGTGCTGATGTCAAGAGGAGGGCCATTAGAGAGAAAGGGTGACAAAGAAGAAGATGGCCTGAGGAGGTCAAAACACACGCACGCACACACAACAGATGGGTGTAATAACACTCGTGCACAGATGAGCACACATGCTGCAGCCCGGGTACTTGGGTAGCCTGAGGGCTGCAGTTTAGTCATTTCATCGGTGCCTAACGTTGATGTGAGGAGTGTGAGAGGGGCACAGTCTCTGCTTTTTTGTCTCACAACAGAGGAGGGAATCAAACTCTGGAAATGGTTAGAAGGGGTGAAGGAAGGGCCAGAAGAAAAGCCAGGGGAGGGGAGAACGGGCAGACAAAGGGTGCGGCAGATAGAAGGGAGATAAGAGAGGCAGAGCAGGGAGCAAAAAAAAGAGATATGACACATTTTACAACAGGCAATTCTCTAATAAAACTGTGGAAGAATCCTATAATTACGATATGTGTGCTGCTCTTTCAAGTGAAATCATCCAGAGAGGCGGGAAAGGGCTCAGGCTGCGGCTTTGACATATTTATTGGTACACATGGTGAAATGTGCTCTAAAGGTGTCCACATGCTCAAACCTGAAGTGCAGGTCGGATGTTGAGGAATGTGTGATTCTTCTTCCCCGACACGTTTCCGATGGCAGAATCAGGATAGAGGAAAAATTATGCAACTTGTTATTGAATAATGAAGCAATTTTGCAGGTCAGATTTTCCCAAAGTTGAACTTATAGCCCTGAAATGTTTCTGTGAAATTGATCCAGCAAGTCTCCACGGTCATGAGATGGGTATCCTCTCAATAGCCTCTCAATTCGTTGAGTTGGACTCACGACAAACAGATGGCTGTCAAGTTGGATTTGAGGTAAAATTTGCAATCGGACAGTTGAATATGGCAGTTTTTGTAGCTTTCCAAAAGTGACACTGTGAAATTTAGACACACTTCATGACCACAACCAGGCAGATGTGTGGAAGTAAAAAAAGAAGCAGGGTTTGAACTTTTCTCTTTAGCTCTTCTTTTTAGTCTTTAAAAAATATTTCTGTAATTTTTCATGTGTCCGGCTGAGTGCAACATCATGAATGTCATTCAAGGAGAAATTGTGTGAAATATGTGCCATTATCGACCTTCTCTGTGATGTTCGGCTCCTACTTCCCGTGGCTGCTCTGAACAGCTATCAATAGTGTTGATTTCCAATGGCGTTGGACAACTTGTCATACCAATTTAGCTGTTATGCTAACATGATCCTGAAAACTCACCATCAAATGATGGAGATATAACTAGACAAGTGTCATCCCAACCTTTTGTCATCCCAGGGCCTCGAATACTGTCGCTGGTGTCTCAGGCAAACGTACAGGGTGTCTTAGGTTTAGACCCCAAGAACTAAGTGGTTAGGTTTAGGGAGAGATCATGGTTTGGGTAAAGTTTGGCATTGTTGCAATTTGGTTTGGTATAGGCACCAAAACTATTTTAGAAAAACATCATGGTTTGGCTTCAAATAAGTCATTTTGTATATGTAACATCACATAAGTTACTTTACGTACATTGCGTAGGTTAAACATGTCGCATTAAATAAATAACTTGCATAACTTAAAAGAAATCCACAATGTCTATGCGTTTTCATGGACTTGAATATCTTTCTCTTGGGTTAAAGTCTTTTGTTTGTTCCATCAAGGCACCCCAACCTCCTCCCTTCGTGGAGTTTGTCACTTGTTCTACTCCGTCACATGAACTCCTTCAGGTCATGGCGTCAACACTAAACAGCTCCTTGTGCGTATGTCTTTGATTTCAACGGCTTTGCCAAAATGTCAGCATGTGACTCTTTGAGAATGAGAACAACCTGTCTATCCAGTGATCAGACTTGTCCTGAACATGTCCAAGTCATAACGAACTCAAAAGAAAGCTGAGGAAAGAAGACAAAAAAAATTATATGTCAATGTTAAAGGAAAAAAGAGTTTTCAAAAGGGTAATCACACTAAGGGCAACTGAAGGGTTAACACTGAAGTTGTAACTCATTTTAAAGAGTAAATAAACACACTAATAGCTCTGGGCTCAAGCTTCCAGCATCATCAGGTCACCACTGTTGAAAACGCACACTCTGCCCCTGATGCAGATGGAAAACACCTTGAATACATTTACTTACAAAATCACTCTCTTCATTATTTGAGGGCAGAAGTATATTTTTTATGTCCAAATAGACCTGTCCCTGAAGACATTCCTGCATCTTTTCTTCTCGCAGGAATAAATAAACAGCCTTTTGAATTGAACAGATGAGGTCACCAACTGATGGCTGAGGGTGAAACAAGTTGTAAAACACATTTCTATGTTCAAAATTCTCTGTGGTTTTCTATAAATTCCACAGCCTGGATTTATTATTATTTTAATATCTGCAAGAATTTAAAATATACTGTACAGCAGATTTTTCCTACGTGTAGCTTCAATATGCAAATCCAATCTGTGGAAATGAAAGCAGAAAGGTGACTGAGGACCAAACAGAGAGACAGAAAGGTTGATCAAGAGGAGAAAGGACTCAACCAGGAGATGCTTCTTTTATACATCTAATAAAATGGCAGCTAATTCCTCAATAAACCCACAAATCTGTTCTCAACTCTGCAGGGCAACACTCAGTGAGCCTTTACTGACTCCCGAGGACAAGGACACGCTCACACACACATAAACTCATAATTCAGCTGTAAATCAGCATGTCGTAACTCTAACAGAGCACGCTCAAATGGCGTTTCAGGTTTTAGGTGAGATGCCCTCATGTTGACACTGCCGGCAGTGAATCCTCACTTGTTCGAAACAACTTAACTCTTTGTTCTCGCTGGATGTGAAGACGATTGTCTGCTTTGAGACAGAAGGAGGGCTCTCCACACATTAACCAGCACAGGCGATAAAACACGGTAGACAATGCCGAGAGGAATGAATGAGAATAGTAAATGTAATTTTATTGGGACGTCAGTCAGTGTCAGACTAGAACGGTGATGAACTGGTAGTAATATAGTCGAGAACGAAACACCAGTTTGAGTGACAGCTACGCTTCTTTCAAAGTAAAAGACCGTGAAAAAGGAGTTGCAGAGACTACTTTAGCACAACTTTTAGATTCCTGATAATAAATGACTTTCCTAATTATCCAAGCGTTGTCAAAATCATCCCTACACGTAAATGTTACATCATGTGTATTTAACGTGCAGAAATGGAAAATTAGCTGCGATGCTCTAACAAGAAGCCAGCTGACATTCTGGAGGTATTTATTGATTACTATTAACCCCACTGGCTGCATGAAGTCTCATCCAACAACCTCAAACTGTGAGCTTAACCAGTGGATTCTTCAGGGTAGTGTTACCAGTGAAGTTATCAAGCTGCAGCCAAGAAAACACAACACAAAAATAAAACAACTTTAGTTACCAGGAAGCACATTTGTGTTCTTTAGTGGTGGTTATGATGGGAGTGTGTGTACAAGTGTGTTTTTCAAATGTACGCAAGAGAACACGTGGGCAACCTCTTGACAACAAGAAGAAAAGCTCCTTTGTTTGTTGTGTTTGGCTGAAAACATACAAAAATGTCCAAAAATTAAAATAAAAAAGCAACGTAGAGTGTTAAACCAGTTAACAAGAACAAGGGCTAGCACCTGGAGCACAGTACATAAGTCATGATATGCATTCTGTGAAAATAAGCATCCACACTTTGAACATAAGAAATGGATCCCGTGAATTGGCCTCAAGACACTGTGAAAGTAACACAGTATTACTTGGATTACTGTCATATAATTACTGAATGTTAAATTGTAATTCTTTACACTATTTGTTATTATTTAGTTTTTTATTTGGGATTTGGTGGTGATGTTTTATCATGTAATGACATTCATGATAATGTAAATACTGTTTCACTCTTCATCACAAACCAGCGGTACTGAGTCATGTATATGGGGTTTCAGTGTTTGATGCTCGTTGCCTCGGGGGGGCTTGAACCTCAGCCAAAAAGACGGCCCCCTGACTCACAAGGCTCACTCACTGCTCCTCACATCGTTGGCGTGATATTGTGATAGCTTTGCTGTCACATGGCATAAAGACCATTTCACAGTTTCAAATACAAAGATAGCTGCGAGCAGGAGGGGAAGCGCACACATGTTGAAATGGTGATGATGTTTTTGGGAGGGCGAAAGGGCAAAAGGGGACGTTTGTGATAAGTAATGACATCTATATATTAAACAATAATAATACAATCACCTGACATAAACACACATCTAAGGGGCCAAGTTAAGAAAAGTACACTCTTTTTAAAGGTCCCATAAAGTATAAATTCAGATTTCTATTTCTTTTTTTTTATTATGAAGTATGAGTCTACTTGCTATATAAACACTCTGACTGTCAAAAAGCTCAGCCCACAGGGAAATGCACACAGCCCGTGATCAGCAACTGTGACGTTTGGATCTACATACGTTTGTGATGTCACAAACTCATGTGGATGTCTGCCCTCAGCGCTGCCCACTGTTCAACCTTTTATGCAGAGAAAACACTGGCGTCATTCTTTTACAAAGCCAGCAAGCAACCAGACCAAAAAAACGACCTGTGGTTTGAGTGTGCATGCGTCACACAAAAAAGGGGTCAGCCAATCAGAGTAGAGGGTCACTGATATCCAGATGCCTTAAATACACAAACATAAAACAGCCTGTTAGTGGTAGAGTTCCAGAGAGAAGCTTAAGAGGGGTGATGTAAGACAAGATGGTTTTTGGTCCTTGAAACCACAAAAATATCCTCCTATAACAACACTGCAAATGAAATACCAGAAAAGTGTGAAATATGGGACCTTTAATGTAACTTCCAGGTGATACTTAAGCAGCACCGATGTTTCCAG